>NW_026042493.1:127500-140000 GCF_023856365.1 Brienomyrus brachyistius | reverse complement strand
TTGTCCCTGTTATTTATATATATATATATATATATATATATATTCACAAAATTTCACTCTAGAGATAAACATGAAATGAAATATCTTCAGGCCCATCCTGACCCCTGAGAAGAGAACACACAGGCAATTTATTCCTTTATGAATTACCTGCCAAAATTACTTAATTTATAATTAATGGGCCCTAACATATCTGCATAAAAAAATTAAACCCACATCACACTTTGATTTTTACCAAACTAGCTGTTCCAGTATTGGAGGGATAGGGATGGAGAAGTTGTCAGTCAGATAATCATTAGTGGTGGGATCATGTGGAACGTCAGGTACATTATGCAACGTTGTCCCTGTTATTTATATATATATATATATATATATATATATATAAATAACCGTCGGTTAAATTAACCGACGGTTAAGTCATATTAACCGTCGGGTCACTGTCTGTGACATTGCAAATCGGTACATTGCTAAAATAAATGTAAATGGCCCTCTCAGCCTAAGTCTTTGACTTCTGGATATACATGCATTCTTTGAAATTACCACCGTGTGGCACTGCAGACTACAATAGCTCACAAGGCATAAACTACCTATCCCCCAGCAAACTTGGAAGGCAGAGACATTACATTGGTCTAGCTGTGGCTAGGGCTTTTGTTTTCTTGATGGCTGCTTAACACCTCTGTGAGGCACACATACAGACACCCATCCCCAGCAGATTGTGAATGCATACACAGTGAGTAACTTAAAGGGATCTATTTAACAATTTGGCATTTACCATTTTTTTTTATAAACAAATAATTTGATGGAATTATGTTTTGCAGTTGCACAGTATCCCTTCGAAGACTACAATCCTCCACAGCTAGAGCTTATTAAACCTTTCTGTGAAGATCTTGACCAGTGGCTGAGTGAAGATGACAATCATGTAGCAGCAATTCACTACAAAGCTGGAAAAGGACACACTGGTGTAATGATACGTGCTTACTTACTACACAGAGGTAAATTTTTAAAAGCACAAGAAGCACTAGACTTCTACGGTGAAGTAAGAACCAGAGACAAGAAGGTTACTAGCAATTTTAAGTCTCCATCCATGTTGGTGGACCAGGCGGCCAGGGCCAGAGACAAAAAATAACCATGCAGGACTCTGTCGAGGCCTTTTGGTCAAGATGTTAAATTATGATCTTCCATATTAATCAAGAGGTTGTATAACTCATATAATTACACCTCCAATATATTGTGTCAAATTAGAGTCACCATATGCTTCTTTCTTTCAATTATAAGCTACGGCCAGGTGCTGAGGAAAAAAAAAGTTTAAAATACTGATTATAAACCCAGTGGTTTTAGAGCAATGCAACAAAATATTAGGATATTCTCCTCTTGCTGCCAGGGCTTTTGTTTGATTGCTGGCAGTTTCACACCTCTGTTATGCACACAGACAGTTACCCATTCCCCAGCAGGCTGCGAAAGGCAGATATCACACCTAGGACCATTTAGGGAATAAAAGGCCTTAAGTTTTATAAGTTTAAGTTTAAAGTTTTCTTAAGGCTATAAAGCCAAAGTGTGCATCAAATTAAAGGACAATATTTGTGGTCCACAAAGAGACCAGACAAATGTCTATAGCCCCAGCAGTCAGAATCACGCAGAGAGAAAACTCTGGAACTGTGGGGAAGAAATTGAGCACAATGCACAAATACATTACAGGAGCCATGATGTATTTAATTGATGACTGTGATTTTCTTGTGATTTTTGATAAATTAAATGTTTGCTCATTCGAATGTCTGCACTATCAACTAATAGGGAATTCTTTTTGAAATTCTGAAAATAAAATACTTGAGTATCTTCATACAGACACACACACACATATACATCTATAACACAATTAACATTTACCAGTGACCTACAATATAGCCTTGATATATACACACACACACATACAGACACCCATCCCCAGCAGGCTGCGAATGCATATACAGTGAGGACTCTGACACTAAGTGCTTGTGATGTGTGGCTGACCTGCAGGTCACATAGATATTTGTTACTTTATAAAATAATAATAATAAAAACCCATATATACTAACATGTCCTCACTAAATCTCGCTCCAAGCTAGCGGGAGCTGTGAGCAAATGAAATGGATATGTCCTCTTTGTTTCTGAAAAGCAGCACTATGCTCTTATGCAGCTAGGAATAAGGATGAGCCAAGTGGCCTAACAGTATGCAAAAGATAAAAATGCAGCTAAGGGAAAATATTAATGCATAATCGTATGGTCCGAGATCATTTATATATATGTACCCACTCCTGACATGGAGCTATATACAAAATACCTGTGTGATACTTAATCACACCAAGGACCATTTAGGCAATAAAAGGCCTCAAGTTTTACCAGTGCGACCCACAGGTCATTTACACAAACAGTTAACATTAGCATCTGAGATGAGGGGACACAGACTTTGGAAGGGCATGACAGCCAGAGTCAGTTCTGTTTGCACTCCTACCTGAGGCTATAAAGTCAAAGTGTGCATCAAATTAAAGGACAATATTTGTGGTCCACAAAGAGACCGGACAAATGTCTATAGCCCCAGCAGTCATAGAGCAACCCTCAAAAATATTAGGAGCATTATAGACTTTATGACAGTGATCTGTACAGGAGAGGCAGCCTGGGAAATGGCTACCACATCTAAGGAAGGCGGCAGGCATGGAAATTACCCACAGCTGATATGGGGACATTGGCCCTTCGATCATCGGATTAAATTATGATCTTCCATATTAATCTAGAGATTGGAAAAACTTGTATAATTACAGCTAATATTCATCTCGTGACTATCCAGCAGAAATCACTGCAAGAATGCACTTATAGAAATTTATTCACTAGGCATCTCAGTATCTTCCCCTCAGTTTAAATGCATTCTTGTCCCCCAACAGACTGGGAAGGCAGCTATCAGACAGCTGCAGCAGAGGTGTTAAGTGGGCACTTAGTCAAACAATACAAATGGCTTGCTCTTCCACAGACCAATGGCTGACTAGAATCACGCAGAGAGAAAACTCTGGAACAGTGGGGAAGAAATTGAACACAATGCACAAATACATTACAGGAGCCATGATGTATTTAATTGATGACTGTGATTTTCTTGTGATTTTTGATAAATTAAATGTTTGCTCATTCGAATGTCTGCACTATCAACTAATAGGGAATTCTTTTTGAAATTCTGAAAATAAAATACTTGAGTATCTTCATACAGACACACACACACATATACATCTATAACACAATTAACATTTACCAGTGATCTACAATATAGCCTTGATATATACACACACACACATACAGACACCCATCCCCAGCAGGCTGCGAATGCATATACAGTGAGGACTCTGACACTAAGTGCTTGTGATGTGTGGCTGACCTGCAGGTCACATAGATATTTGTTACTTTATAAAATAATAATAATAAAAACCCATATATACTAACATGTCCTCACTAAATCTCGCTCCAAGCTAGCGGGAGCTGTGAGCAAATGAAATGGATATGTCCTCTTTGTTTCTGAAAAGCAGCACTATGCTCTTATGCAGCTAGGAATAAGGATGAGCCAAGTGGCCTAACAGTATGCAAAAGATAAAAATGCAGCTAAGGGAAAATATAAATGCATAATCGTATGGTCCGAGATCATTTATATATATGTACCCACTCCTGACATGGAGCTATATACAAAATACCTGTGTGATACTTAATCACACCAAGGACCATTTAGGCAATAAAAGGCCTCAAGTTTTACCAGTGCGACCCACAGGTCATTTACACAAACAGTTAACATTAGCATCTGAGATGAGGGGACACAGACTTTGGAAGGGCATGACAGCCAGAGTCAGTTCTGTTTGCACTCCTACCTGAGGCTATAAAGTCAAAGTGTGCATCAAATTAAAGGACAATATTTGTGGTCCACAAAGAGACCGGACAAATGTCTATAGCCCCAGCAGTCATAAAGCAACCCTCAAAAATATTAGGAGCATTATAGACTTTATGACAGTGATCTGTACAGGAGAGGCAGCCTGGGAAATGGCTACCACATCTAAGGAAGGCGGCAGGCATGGAAATTACCCACAGCTGATATGGGGACATTGGCCCTTCGATCATCGGATTAAATTATGATCTTCCATATTAATCTAGAGATTGGAAAAACTTGTATAATTACAGCTCATATTCATCTCGTGACTATCCAGCAGAAATCACTGCAAGAATGCACTTATAGAAATTTATTCACTAGGCATCTCAGTATCTTCCCCTCAGTTTAAATGCATTCTTGTCCCCCAACAGACTGGGAAGGCAGCTATCAGACAGCTGCAGCAGAGGTGTTAAGTGGGCACTTAGTCAAACAGTACAAATGGCTTGCTCTTCCACAGAGCAAAGGCTGACTAGAATCACGCAGAGAGAAAACTCTGGAACAGTGGGGAAGAAATTGAACACAATGCACAAATACATTACAGGAGCCATGATGTATTTAATTGATGACTGTGATTTTCTTGAGATTTTTGATAAATTAAATGTTTGCTCATTCGAATGTCTGCCCTATCAACTAATAGGGAATTCTTTTTGAAATTCTGAAAATAAAATACCTGAGTATCTTCATAGAGACACACATATATATCTATAACATAATTAACATTTACCAGTGACCTACAATATAGCCTTGATATATACACACACACACACACACACACATACAGACACCCATCCCCAGCAGGCTGCGAATGCAAACACAGTGAGGACCCTGACACTAAGTGCTTGTGATGTGTGGCTGACCTGCAGGTCACATAGATATTTGTTACTTTATAAAATAATAATAATAAAAACCCATATATACTAACATGTCCTCACTAAATCTCGCTCCAAGCTAGCGGGAGCTGTGAGCAAATGAAATGGATATGTCCTCTTTGTTTCTGAAAAGCAGCACTATGCTCTTATGCAGCTAGGAATAAGGATGAGCCAAGTGGCCTAACAGTATGCAAAAGATAAAAATGCAGCTAAGGGAAAATATAAATGCATAATCGTATGGTCCGAGATCATTTATATATATGTACCCACTCCTGACATGGAGCTATATACAAAATACCTGTGTGATACTTAATCACACCAAGGACCATTTAGGCAATAAAAGGCCTCAAGTTTTACCAGTGCGACCCACAGGTCATTTACACAAACAGTTAACATCAGCATCTGAGATGAGGGGACACAGACTTTGGAAGGGCATGACAGCCAGAGTCAGTTCTGTTTGCACTCCTACCTGAGGCTATAAAGTCAAAGTGTGCATCAAATTAAAGGACAATATTTGTGGTCCACAAAGAGACCGGACAAATGTCTATAGCCCCAGCAGTCATAGAGCAACCCTCAAAAATATTAGGAGCATTATAGACTTTATGACAGTGATCTGTACAGGAGAGGCAGCCTGGGAAATGGCTACCACATCTAAGGAAGGCGGCAGGCATGGAAATTACCCACAGCTGATATGGGGACATTGGCCCTTCGATCATCGGATTAAATTATGATCTTCCATATTAATCTAGAGATTGGAAAAACTTGTATAATTACAGCTCATATTCATCTCATGACTATCCAGCAGAAATCACTGCAAGAATGCACTTATAGAAATTTATTCACTAGGCATCTCAGTATCTTCCCCTAAGTTTAAATGCATTCTTGTCCCCCAACAGACTAGGAAGGCAGCTATCAGACAGCTGCAGCAGAGGTGTTAAGTGGGCACTTAGTCAAACAATACAAGTGGCTTGCTCTTCCACAGACCAATGGCTGACTGGAATCACGCAGAGAGAAAACTCTATAGAACTGTGGGGAAGAAATTGAGCACAATGCACAAATACATTACAGGAGCCATGATGTATTTAGTTGATGACTGTGATTTTCTTGTGATTTTGATAAATTATTTTATTTTGATATGCGGGGCATGGCGGTAGCTTCCTCTGACTGACACATAAGAAAGCAATGTGTCCCTCACAGTGACACTGGGGGTGGGGTGTGTGGGGCTACGGGAGGCAGGGGTGTGGGACGCAGTCAGAATGGTATATTAATTAAGAGGAGACATGCATATGTAAAGTCACTCTGCCTCTGCTTCCAGCGAGACCAGAGCTCCAGATTCTGTTGAAGATTTTACCTTTTGTTGAACAGCGTCTCAAGAATGCCTTCCAAGTCGTAAGTTATGGTGAATTTATTATTGCATTTGAATCTGGAGAAATTGTGGATGAACTTGTTCTACTTTACTGACACTGTGCAAAAGTCTCTGTCCACTGACTGCTATTGTTAAAACTTAAATTGCATCCATTACACAACTAAAAGTATTTTTTGAAGCAACTTAGTTTAAATATAAGTGTAGAATATTATTTTGTCATTTGCTGTGTTCACAAATGGTTTATATTGCTGTATATATGTTGATGATGACTGAAATGTGTATTTATTCAACTAAAAGTAATGTATCAAATATAATCTTAATTCATGACTTTTTTATTTTTCTTTTTATCCCCAGTGCTTCCAGGAAGCATTTCCTGCTCTGCCCCGTGTGCAAGAAGACACAAGCAAACCTCTCAGTGCATCTGACTAAAGTGTGCATGAAGAGGTGTTCAAAAGAGGCTATCCAGGAAGTTATGCAGAAGGAAAAGCAGGATTCCTTTGAACTTCTGCAGTGGGGCAGGGACTTCAGCTACAGCCTCCTGCAGGAGATTTTTAATGACACTAATCCAATGAGCAGGTTGGTGGGAAAACTCTTTGATTTTTGATAAATTAAATGTTTGCTCATTCGAATGTCTGCACTATCAACTAATAGGGAATTCTTTTTGAAATTCTGAAAATAAAATACCTGAGTATCTTCATAGAGACACACATATACATCTATAACACAATTAACATTTACCAGTGATCTACAATATAGCCTTGATATATACACACACACACATACAGACACCCATCCCCAGCAGGCTGCGGATGCATACACAGTGAGGACTCTGACACTAAGTGCTTGTGATGTGTGGCTGACCTGCAGGTCACATAGATATTTGTTACTTTATAAAATAATAATAATAAAAACCCATATATACTAACATGTCCTCACTAAATCTCGCTCCAAGCTAGCGGGAGCTGTGAGCAAATGAAATGGATATGTCCTCTTTGTTTCTGAAAAGCAGCACTATGCTCTTATGCAGCTAGGAATAAGGATGAGCCAAGTGGCCTAACAGTATGCAAAAGATAAAAATGCAGCTAAGGGAAAATATAAATGCATAATCGTATGGTCCGAGATCATTTATATATATGTACCCACTCCTGACATGGAGCTATATACAAAATACCTGTGTGATACT
Organism: Brienomyrus brachyistius; assembly: GCF_023856365.1. Classification (NCBI taxonomy): domain Eukaryota; kingdom Metazoa; phylum Chordata; class Actinopteri; order Osteoglossiformes; family Mormyridae; genus Brienomyrus; species Brienomyrus brachyistius. Next base: position 132,651 of record NW_026042493.1, on the reverse strand, counting down.
TAATCACACCAAGGACCATTTAGGCAATAAAAGGCCTCAAGTTTTACCAGTGCGACCCACAGGTCATTTACACAAACAGTTAACATCAGCATCTGAGATGAGGGGACACAGACTTTGGAAGGGCATGACAGCCAGAGTCAGTTCTGTTTGCACTCCTACCTGAGGCTATAAAGTCAAAGTGTGCATCAAATTAAAGGACAATATTTGTGGTCCACAAAGGGACCGGACAAATGTCTATTGCCCCAGCAGTCATAGAGCAACCCTCAAAAATATTAGGAGCATTATAGACTTTATGACAGTGATCTGTACAGGAGAGGCAGCCTGGGAAATGGCTACCACATCTAAGGAAGGCGGCAGGCATGGAAATTACCCACAGCTGATATGGGGACATTGGCCCTTCGATCATCGGATTAAATTATGATCTTCCATATTAATCTAGAGATTGGAAAAACTTGTATAATTACAGCTCATATTCATCTCGTGACTATCCAGCAGAAATCACTGCAAGAATGCACTTATAGAAATTTATTCACTAGGCATCTCAGTATCTTCCCCTCAGTTTAAATGCATTCTTGTCCCCCAACAGACTGGGAAGGCAGCTATCAGACAGCTGCAGCAGAGGTGTTAAGTGGGCACTTAGTCAAACAATACAAGTGGCTTGCTCTTCCACAGACCAATGGCTGACTAGAATCACGCAGAGAGAAAACTCTATGGAACTGTGGGGAAGAAATTGAGCACAATGCACAAATACATTACAGGAGCCATGATGTATTTAGTTGATGACTGTGATTTTCTTGTGATTTTGATAAATTATTTTAATTTGATATGCGGGGCATGGCGGTAGCTTCCTCTGACTGACACATAAGAAAGCAATGTGTCCCTCACAGTGACACTGGGGGTGGGGTGTGTGGGGCTACGGGAGGCAGGGGTGTGGGACGCAGTCAGAATGGTATATTAATTAAGAGGAGACATGCATATGTAAAGTCACTCTGCCTCTGCTTCCAGCGAGACCAGAGCTCCAGATTCTGTTGAAGATTTTACCTTTTGTTGAACAGCGTCTCAAGAATGCCTTCCAAGTCGTAAGTTATGGTGAATTTATTATTGCATTTGAATCTGGAGAAATTGTGGATGAACTTGTTCTACTTTACTGACACTGTGCAAAAGTCTCTGTCCACTGACTGCTATTGTTAAAACTTAAATTGCATCCATTACACAACTAAAAGTATTTTTTGAAGCAACTTAGTTTAAATATAAGTGTAGAATATTATTTTGTCATTTGCTGTGTTCACAAATGGTTTATATTGCTGTATATATGTCGATGATGACTGAAATGTGTATTTATTCAACTAAAAGTAATGTATCAAATATAATCTTAATTCATGACTTTTTTATTTTTCTTTTTATCCCCAGTGCTTCCAGGAAGCATTTCCTGCTCTGCCCCGTGTGCAAGAAGACACAAGCAAACCTCTCAGTGCATCTGACTAAAGTGTGCATGAAGAGGTGTTCAAAAGAGGCTATCCAGGAAGTTATGCAGAAGGAAAAGCAGGATTCCTTTGAACTTCTGCAGTGGGGCAGGGACTTCAGCTACAGCCTCCTGCAGGAGATTTTTAATGACACTAATCCAATGAGCAGGTTGGTGGGAAAACTCTTTGATTTTTGATAAATTAAATGTTTGCTCATTCGAATGTCTGCACTATCAACTAATAGGGAATTCTTTTTGAAATTCTGAAAATAAAATACCTGAGTATCTTCATAGAGACACACATATACATCTATAACACAATTAACATTTACCAGTGATCTACAATATAGCCTTGATATATACACACACACACATACAGACACCCATCCCCAGCAGGCTGCGGATGCATACACAGTGAGGACTCTGACACTAAGTGCTTGTGATGTGTGGCTGACCTGCAGGTCACATAGATATTTGTTACTTTATAAAATAATAATAATAAAAACCCATATATACTAACATGTCCTCACTAAATCTCGCTCCAAGCTAGCGGGAGCTGTGAGCAAATGAAATGGATATGTCCTCTTTGTTTCTGAAAAGCAGCACTATGCTCTTATGCAGCTAGGAATAAGGATGAGCCAAGTGGCCTAACAGTATGCAAAAGATAAAAATGCAGCTAAGGGAAAATATAAATGCATAATCGTATGGTCCGAGATCATTTATATATATGTACCCACTCCTGACATGGAGCTATATACAAAATACCTGTGTGATACTTAATCACACCAAGAACCATTTAGGCAATAAAAGGCCTCAAGTTTTACCAGTGCGACCCACAGGTCATTTACACAAACAGTTAACATCAGCATCTGAGATGAGGGGACACAGACTTTGGAAGGGCATGACAGCCAGAGTCAGTTCTGTTTGCACTCCTACCTGAGGCTATAAAGTCAAAGTGTGCATCAAATTAAAGGACAATATTTGTGGTCCACAAAGGGACCGGACAAATGTCTATTGCCCCAGCAGTCATAGAGCAACCCTCAAAAATATTAGGAGCATTATAGACTTTATGACAGTGATCTGTACAGGAGAGGCAGCCTGGGAAATGGCTACCACATCTAAGGAAGGCGGCAGGCATGGAAATTACCCACAGCTAATATGGGGACATTGGCCCTTCGATCATCGGATTAAATTATGATCTTCCATATTAATCTAGAGATTGGAAAAACTTGTATAATTACAGCTCATATTCATCTCGTGACTATCCAGCAGAAATCACTGCAAGAATGCACTTATAGAAATTTATTCACTAGGCATCTCAGTATCTTCCCCTCAGTTTAAATGCATTCTTGTCCCCCAACAGACTGGGAAGGCAGCTATCAGACAGCTGCAGCAGAGGTGTTAAGTGGGCACTTAGTCAAACAATACAAGTGGCTTGCTCTTCCACAGACCAATGGCTGACTGGAATCACGCAGAGAGAAAACTCTATGGAACTGTGGGGAAGAAATTGAGCACAATGCACAAATACATTACAGGAGCCATGATGTATTTAGTTGATGACTGTGATTTTCTTGTGATTTTGATAAATTATTTTATTTTGATATGCGGGGCATGGCGGTAGCTTCCTCTGACTGACACATAAGAAAGCAATGTGTCCCTCACAGTGACACTGGGGGTGGGGTGTGTGGGGCTACGGGAGGCAGGGGTGTGGGACGCAGTCAGAATGGTATATTAATTAAGAGGAGACATGCATATGTAAAGTCACTCTGCCTCTGCTTCCAGCGAGACCAGAGCTCCAGATTCTGTTGAAGATTTTACCTTTTGTTGAACAGCGTCTCAAGAATGCCTTCCAAGTCGTAAGTTATGGTGAATTTATTATTGCATTTGAATCTGGAGAAATTGTGGATGAACTTGTTCTACTTTACTGACACTGTGCAAAAGTCTCTGTCCACTGACTGCTATTGTTAAAACTTAAATTGCATCCATTACACAACTAAAAGTATTTTTTGAAGCAACTTAGTTTAAATATAAGTGTAGAATATTATTTTGTCATTTGCTGTGTTCACAAATGGTTTATATTGCTGTATATATGTCGATGATGACTGAAATGTGTATTTATTCAACTAAAAGTAATGTATCAAATATAATCTTAATTCATGACTTTTTTATTTTTCTTTTTATCCCCAGTGCTTCCAGGAAGCATTTCCTGCTCTGCCCCGTGTGCAAGAAGACACAAGCAAACCTCTCAGTGCATCTGACTAAAGTGTGCATGAAGAGGTGTTCAAAAGAGGCTATCCAGGAAGTTATGCAGAAGGAAAAGCAGGATTCCTTTGAACTTCTGCAGTGGGGCAGGGACTTCAGCTACAGCCTCCTGCAGGAGATTTTTAATGACACTAATCCAATGAGCAGGTTGGTGGGAAAACTCTTTAGCCTTTTTTACACATCTCACGTCTTTCTTCTGTATGACATTTACTAACAGTTTTTTTATTTACTTTATTCATTTGAAAGGTTGGTCCAGGAGCTGGAGCGTCGGCACATGGTGGTGATTGACAACCCCTCCCCAGCATGATGTATATAATTGAAGACTGTGATTTTCTTGTTAATTTAATAAATTAAATGTTTGCTCATTCGAATGTCTGCCTTATTAATTAATGGGTAATCAGGGTTCGATTGAGAAGAGGGAGCCTGAGAATCAGCTAGCACATCCAAGGAAGGCAGCAGGCGCACAAATTACAAACTCCTGACACAGGGAGGTAGTGACAAAAAATAACCATGCAGGACTCTGTCGAGGCCTTTTGGTCAAGATGTTAAATTATGATCTTCCATATTAATCTAGAGGTTGTATAACTGATATAATTACACCTCCAATATATTGTGTCAAATTAGAGTCACCATATGCTTCTTTCTTTCAATTATAAGCTACGGCCAGGTGCTGAGGAAAAAAAAAAAGTTTAAAATACTGATTATAAACCCAGTGGTTTTAGAGCAATGCAACAAAATATTAGGATATTCTCCTCTTGCTGCCAGGGCTTTTGTTTGATTGCTGGCAGTTTCACACCTCTGTTATGCACACAGACAGTTACCCATCCCCCAGCATGCTGCGAAAGCCAGACATCACACCTTGGTCCCAATAGATTAAAGTCCCAAAGCTGACTAGCCACTGCCGGACCTCCAGCCCAGGTAGAGGGGAGCCTGAACGGCCAGGACGGGTGGGCCCTCCTGATGTTGGGCCAGCTGAGGGGTGAGTCAGTGTGGTAGGCAAAGGGACGCATATGGCTCTGCGGAAACAGGTCCCTACCCAGTCCCAGCAGACTGGGAAAGACAGATTCAAACCAATGTCTGGCATGCAGATCACATATGTTTCACCACAAATAAAATGAATACAATATTTGTAGGGTTTAAAAAACATGATGACTAATAGGACCATTTAGGGAATAAAAGGCCTCAAGTTTTACCAGTGCGACCCACAGGTCATTTACGCAGGCTGTTAACATCAGCATCTGAGATGAGGGGACACAGACTTTGGAAAGGCATGACAGTCAGTTCAGAAGCCTGAAACAGATGCCTGAAAGGAATCATGCTTTCATTTTACAGTTTGCAAGGGAATTAGCAAGATATCTATAGTAAAATCACAGACTTCAAAGCAATGTATTCAGTAAAAATAGCTCAACTGGTCAGGCCTGATCTGC
>NW_026042493.1:97500-122500 GCF_023856365.1 Brienomyrus brachyistius | reverse complement strand
AGAAAATCATACCTCAAATTAAAGGACAGGGTCTGACCTTTAAAATGAACCCAAAAATGTATTTATTTAAGCAGAGGTTTTGATGAAAAACCCTAAAATGTTTGGGCTAGTTTTCAGGTTTCATCAATACTGCCATCCAAGAAAGTAGGTACAACTTTCAGGCCTGTCCTGACCATACAGAATTGGTCACACTATAAAGTCATACCTATAATTAAAGTACAGGGTCTGCCCTTTAAAATGAACCCAAAAATGTATTTATTTAAGCAGAGCTTTTGATAAAAAACCCTAAAATGTTTGGGCTAGTTTTCAGGTTTCAGCAATACTGCCATCCAAAAAGTAGGAACAACTTTCAGGCCTGTCCTGACCATACAGAACTGATAACACTAGAAAATCATACCTCTAATTAAAGGACAGGGTCTGACCTTTAAAATGAACCCAAAAATGTATTTATTTAAGCAGAGGTTTTGATGAAAAACCCTAAAATGTTTGGGCTAGTTTTCAGGTTTCATCAATACTGCCATCCAAGAAAGTAGGTACAACTTTCAGGCCTGTCCTGACCATACAGAATTGGTCACACTATAAAGTCATACCTATAATTAAAGTACAGGGTCTGCCCTTTAAAATGAACCCAAAAATGTATTTATTTAAGCAGAGCTTTTGATAAAAAACCCTAAAATGTTTGGGCTAGTTTTCAGGTTTCAGCAATACTGCCATCCAAAAAGTAGGAACAACTTTCAGGCCTGTCCTGACCATACAGAACTGATAACACTAGAAAATCATACCTCTAATTAAAGGACAGGGTCTGACCTTTAAAATAAACCCAAAAACATCTTTATTTAAGCAGAGCTTTTGATAAAAAACCCTAAAATGTGTGGGCTAGTTTTCAGCAATAGTGCAATCCAAGAAGTAGGGACAACTTTCAGGCCTGTCCTCACCCCATAAAATTGGTCACACTAGAGAATCATACCTCTAATTAAAAGTCAGGGTCTGCCCTTTAAAATGAACCCAAAAATGTATTTATTTAAGCAGAGGTTTTGATGAAAAACCCTAAAATGTTTGGGCTAGTTTTCAGGATTCAGCAATACTGCCATCCAAAAACTAGGAACAACTTTCAGGCCTGTCCTCACCCTACAGAACTGATAACACTAGAAAATCATTCCTCAAATTAAAGGACAGGGTCTGACCTTTAAAATGAACCCAAAAATGTATTTATTTAATCAGAGGTTTTGATGAAATACCCTAAAATGTTTGGGCTAGTTTTCAGGTTTCAGCAACACTGCCATCCAAGAAGTAGGGACAACTTTCAGGCCTTTCATCATCCCATAGAATTGGTCACACTAGAAAGTTATATCTCTAATTAAAGTACAGGGTCTGCCCTTTAAAATGAACCCAAAAACATATTTATTTAAGCAGAGCTTTTGATATAAAACCCTAAAATGTTTGGGCTAGTTTTCAGGTTTCAGCAATACTGCCATCCAAAAAGTAGGAACAACTTTCATGCCTGTCCTGACCATACAGAACTGATAACACTAGAAAGTTATATCTCTAATTAAAGTACAGGGTCTGACCTTTAAAATGAACCCAAAAATGTATTTATTTAAGCAGAGGTTTTGATAAAAAACCCTAAAATGTTTGGGCTAGTTTTCAGGTTTCAGCAATACTGCCATCCAAAAAGTAGGAACAACTTTCAGGCCTGTCCTCACCCTACAGAACTGATAACACTAGAAAATCATACCTCTAATTAAAGTACAGGGTCTGCCCTTTAAAATGAACCCCAAAATGTATTTATTTAAGCAGAGGTTTTGATGAAAAACCCTAAAATGTTTGGGCTAGTTTTCAGGTTTCAGCAATACTGCCATCCAAAAAGTAGGAACAACTTTCAGGCCTGTCCTGACCATATAGAACTGATAACACTAGAAAGTTATATCTCTAATTAAAGTACAGGGTCTGCCCTTTAAAATGAACCCAAAAACATATTTATTTAAGCAGAGCTTTTGATAAAAAACCCTAAAATGTTTGGGCTAGTTTTCAGGTTTCAGCAATACTGCCATCCAAAAAGTAGGAACAACTTTCAGGCCTGTCCTCACCCTACAGAACTGATAACACTAGAAAATCATACCTCAAATTAAAGGACAGGGTCTGACCTTTAAATTGAACCCAAAAATGTATTTATTTAAGCAGAGCTTTTGATAAAAAACCCTAAAATGTGTGGGCTAGTTTTCAGCAATAGTGCAATCCAAGAAGTAGGGACAACTTTCAGGCCTGTCCTCACCCCATAGAATTGGTCACACTAGAGAATCATACTTCTAATTAAAAGTCAGGGTCTGCCCTTTAAAATGAACCCAAAAATGTATTTATTTAAGCAGAGCTTTTGATAAAAAACCCTAAAATGTTTGGGCTAGTTTTCAGGTTTCAGCAATACTGCCATCCAAAAAGTAGGAACAACTTTCAGGCCTGTCCTCACCCTACAGAACTGATAACACTAGAAAATCATACCTCTAATTAAAGTACAGGGTCTGCCCTTTAAAATGAACCCCAAAATGTATTTATTTAAGCAGAGGTTTTGATGAAAAACCCTAAAATGTTTGGGCTAGTTTTCAGGTTTCAGCAATACTGCCATCCAAAAAGTAGGAACAACTTTCAGGCCTGTCCTGACCATATAGAACTGATAACACTAGAAAGTTATATCTCTAATTAAAGTACAGGGTCTGCCCTTTAAAATGAACCCAAAAACATATTTATTTAAGCAGAGCTTTTGATAAAAAACCCTAAAATGTTTGGGCTAGTTTTCAGGTTTCAGCAATACTGCCATCCAAAAAGTAGGAACAACTTTCAGGCCTGTCCTCACCCTACAGAACTGATAACACTAGAAAATCATACCTCAAATTAAAGGACAGGGTCTGACCTTTAAATTGAACCCAAAAATGTATTTATTTAAGCAGAGCTTTTGATAAAAAACCCTAAAATGTGTGGGCTAGTTTTCAGCAATAGTGCAATCCAAGAAGTAGGGACAACTTTCAGGCCTGTCCTCACCCCATAGAATTGGTCACACTAGAGAATCATACTTCTAATTAAAAGTCAGGGTCTGCCCTTTAAAATGAACCCAAAAATGTATTTATTTAAGCAGAGCTTTTGATAAAAAACCCTAAAATGTTTGGGCTAGTTTTCAGGTTTCAGCAATACTGCCATCCAAAAAGTAGGAACAACTTTCAGGCCTGTCCTGACCATACAGAACTGATAACACTAGAAAATCATACCTCAAATTAAAGGACAGGGTCTGACCTTTAAAATTAACCCAAAAATGTATTTATTTAAGCAGAGGTTTTGATGAAAAACCCTAAAATGTTTGGGCTAGTTTTCAGGTTTCAGCAATACTGCCATCCAAGAAAGTAGGGACAACTTTCAGGCCTGTCCTCATCCCATAGAATTGGTCACACTAGAGAATCATACCTCTAATTAAAAGTCAGGGTCTGACCTTTAAAATGAACCCAAAAATGTATTTATTTAAGCAGAGGTTTTGATGAAAAACCCTAAAATGTTTGGGCTAGTTTTCAGGTTTCAGCAATACTGCCATCCAAAAAGTAGGAACAACTTTCATGCCTGTCCTGACCATACAGAACTGATAACACTAGAAAGTTATATCTCTAATTAAAGTACAGGGTCTGACCTTTAAAATGAACCCAAAAATGTATTTATTTAAGCAGAGGTTTTGATAAAAAACCCTAAAATGTTTGGGCTAGTTTTCAGGTTTCAGCAATACTGCCATCCAAAAAGTAGGAACAACTTTCAGGCCTTTCATCATCCCATAGAATTGGTCACACTAGAAAGTTATATCTCTAATTAAAGTACAGGGTCTGCCCTTTAAAATGAACCCAAAAACATATTTATTTAAGCAGAGCTTTTGATAAAAAACCCTAAAATGTTTGGGCTAGTTTTCAGGTTTCAGCAATACTGCCATCCAAAAAGTAGGAACAACTTTCATGCCTGTCCTGACCATACAGAACTGATAACACTAGAAAGTTATATCTCTAATTAAAGTACAGGGTCTGACCTTTAAAATGAACCCAAAAATGTATTTATTTAAGCAGAGGTTTTGATAAAAAACCCTAAAATGTTTGGGCTAGTTTTCAGGTTTCAGCAATACTGCCATCCAAAAAGTATGAACAACTTTCAGGCCTGTCCTCACCCAACAGAACTGATAACACTAGAAAATCATACCTCTAATTAAAGTACAGGGTCTGCCCTTTAAAATGAACCCCAAAATGTATTTATTTATGCAGAGCTTTTGATGAAAAACCCTAAAATGTTTGGGCTAGTTTTCAGGTTTCAGCAATACTGCCATCCAAAAAGTAGGAACAACTTTCAGGCCTGTCCTGACCATATAGAACTGATAACACTAGAAAGTTATATCTCTAATTAAAGTACAGGGTCTGCCCTTTAAAATGAACCCAAAAACATATTTATTTAAGCAGAGCTTTTGATAAAAAACCCTAAAATGTTTGGGCTAGTTTTCAGGTTTCAGCAATACTGCCATCCAAAAAGTAGGAACAACTTTCAGGCCTGTCCTCACCCTACAGAACTGATAACACTAGAAAATCATACCTCAAATTAAAGGACAGGGTCTGACCTTTAAATTGAACCCAAAAATGTATTTATTTAAGCAGAGCTTTTGATAAAAAACCCTAAAATGTGTGGGCTAGTTTTCAGCAATAGTGCAATCCAAGAAGTAGGGACAACTTTCAGGCCTGTCCTCACCCCATAGAATTGGTCACACTAGAGAATCATACTTCTAATTAAAAGTCAGGGTCTGCCCTTTAAAATGAACCCAAAAATGTATTTATTTAAGCAGAGCTTTTGATAAAAAACCCTAAAATGTTTGGGCTAGTTTTCAGGTTTCAGCAATACTGCCATCCAAAAAGTAGGAACAACTTTCAGGCCTGTCCTGACCATACAGAACTGATAACACTAGAAAATCATACCTCAAATTAAAGGACAGGGTCTGACCTTTAAAAGTAACCCAAAAATGTATTTATTTAAGCAGAGGTTTTGATGAAAAACCCTAAAATGTTTGGGCTAGTTTTCAGGTTTCAGCAATACTGCCATCCAAGAAAGTAGGGACAACTTTCAGGCCTGTCCTCATCCCATAGAATTGGTCACACTAGAGAATCATACCTCTAATTAAAAGTCAGGGTCTGACCTTTAAAATGAACCCAAAAATGTATTTATTTAAGCAGAGGTTTTGATGAAAAACCCTAAAATGTTTGGGCTAGTTTTCAGGTTTCAGCAATACTGCCATCCAAAAAGTAGGAACAACTTTCAGGCCTGTCCTGACCATATAGAACTGATAACACTAGAAAGTTATATCTCTAATTAAAGTACAGGGTCTGCCCTTTAAAATGAACCCAAAATCATATTTATTTAAGCAGAGCTTTTGATAAAAAACCCTAAAATGTTTGGGCTAGTTTTCAGGTTTCAGCAATACTGCCATCCAAAAAGTAGGAACAACTTTCAGGCCTGTCCTGACCATACAGAACTGATAACACTAGAAAATCATACCTCAAATTAAAGGACAGGGTCTGACCTTTAAAATGAACCCAAAAATCTATTTATTTAAGCAGAGGTTTTGATGAAAAACCCTAAAATGTTTGGGCTAGTTTTCAGGTTTCAGCAATACTGCCATCCAAGAAAGTAGGGACAACTTTCAGGCCTGTCCTCATCCCATAGAATTGGTCACACTAGAGAATCATACCTCTAATTAAAAGTCAGGGTCTGACCTTTAAAATGAACCCAAAAATGTATTTATTTAAGCAGAGGTTTTGATGAAAAACCCTAAAATGTTTGGGCTAGTTTTCAGGTTTCATCAATACTGCCATCCAAGAAAGTAGGTACAACTTTCAGGCCTGTCCTGACCATACAGAATTGGTCACACTATAAAGTCATACCTATAATTAAAGTACAGGGTCTGCCCTTTAAAATGAACCCAAAAATGTATTTATTTAAGCAGAGCTTTTGATAAAAAACCCTAAAATGTGTGGGCTAGTTTTCAGCAATAGTGCAATCCAAGAAGTAGGGACAACTTTCAGGCCTGTCCTCACCCCATAAAATTGGTCACACTAGAGAATCATACCTCTAATTAAAAGTCAGGGTCTGCCCTTTAAAATGAACCCAAAAATGTATTTATTTAAGCAGAGGTTTTGATGAAAAACCCTAAAATGTTTGGGCTAGTTTTCAGGTTTCAGCAATACTGCCATCCAAAAAGTAGGAACAACTTTCAGGCCTGTCCTCACCCTACAGAACTGATAACACTAGAAAATCATACCTCAAATTAAAGGACAGGGTCTGACCTTTAAAATGAACCCAAAAATGTATTTATTTAATCAGAGGTTTTGATGAAATACCCTAAAATGTTTGGGCTAGTTTTCAGGTTTCAGCAACACTGCCATCCAAGAAGTAGGGACAACTTTCAGGCCTTTCATCATCCCATAGAATTGGTCACACTAGAAAGTTATATCTCTAATTAAAGTACAGGGTCTGCCCTTTAAAATGAACCCAAAAACATATTTATTTAAGCAGAGCTTTTGATAAAAAACCCTAAAATGTTTGGGCTAGTTTTCAGGTTTCAGCAATACTGCCATCCAAAAAGTAGGAACAACTTTCATGCCTGTCCTGACCATACAGAACTGATAACACTAGAAAGTTATATCTCTAATTAAAGTACAGGGTCTGACCTTTAAAATGAACCCAAAAATGTATTTATTTAAGCAGAGGTTTTGATAAAAAACCCTAAAATGTTTGGGCTAGTTTTCAGGTTTCAGCAATACTGCCATCCAAAAAGTAGGAACAACTTTCAGGCCTGTCCTCACCCTACAGAACTGATAACACTAGAAAATCATACCTCTAATTAAAGTACAGGGTCTGCCCTTTAAAATGAACCCAAAAATGTATTTATTTAAGCAGAGGTTTTGATGAAAAACCCTAAAATGTTTGGGCTAGTTTTCAGGTTTCAGCAATACTGCCATCCAAAAAGTAGGAACAACTTTCAGGCCTGTCCTGACCATACAGAACTGATAACACTAGAAAATCATACCTCAAATTAAAGGACAGGGTCTGACCTTTAAAATGAACCCAAAAATGTATTTATTTAATCAGAGGTTTTGATGAAATACCCTAAAATGTTTGGGCTAGTTTTCAGGTTTCAGCAACACTGCCATCCAAGAAGTAGGGACAACTTTCAGGCCTTTCATCATCCCATAGAATTGGTCACACTAGAAAGTTATATCTCTAATTAAAGTACAGGGTCTGCCCTTTAAAATGAACCCAAAAACATATTTATTTAAGCAGAGCTTTTGATAAAAAACCCTAAAATGTTTGGGCTAGTTTTCAGGTTTCAGCAATACTGCCATCCAAAAAGTAGGAACAACTTTCATGCCTGTCCTGACCATACAGAACTGATAACACTAGAAAATCATACCTCTAATTAAAAGTCAGGGTCTGACCTTTAAAATGAACCCAAAAATGTATTTATTTAAGCAGAGGTTTTGATGAAAAACCCTAAAATGTTTGGGCTAGTTTTCAGGTTTCAGCAATACTGCCATCCAAGAAAGTAGGGACAACTTTCAGGCCTGTCCTCACCCCATAGAATTGGTCACACTAGAAAATCATACCTCTAATTAAAAGTCAGGGTCTGACCTTTAAAATGAACCCAAAAACATCTTTATTTAAGCAGAGATTTTGATGAAAACCCCTAAAATGTTTGGGCTAGTTTTCAGCAATAGTGCCATCCATAAAATAGGGACTACTTTCAGGCCTGTCTTGAAGCTAGAGAATAGCTCACACTGGCAAGTCATACAAGAAATTAAAGCCCCACAATCCTGCTTTTAAATGATACCAAGAACTTGCTTTTTGCCCCAGTAATGTTTTAGAAAAACATGAAAACATGACGAGCAGAGATGCTGCTCATGGGATGCTGCTGATTCAGAAAATATGTACTAATTTCAGTACTTTCCATTAAACCCATGAACAGGCTAGACAGAATTTTTATACTGGAAATTAAAGCAGGGAATTTACCCTGTAAAATGACCCCAAGAACATGCTTTTTGCACCAGTAGTTTTTGAGAAAAAATTGAAAATATCAGGACCAATTTTCAAGTTCAGTCAATACTGCCCTCTACCTTTGAAATCCCACCACCACATGAATTTAAAATGTTTGAATGTAGAATTTTTTATGCTATTAATTAAAACCCCACATTTGTACTTTCAAATGAGACCAAGCAAATGCTTTATGCTTCAACAGTTCCTGAGAAAATCATCAAAATATCAGGACCACATTTCAAGAAATGTGAAATCTGCATCATTATCGGGCTTTTCCCAATCACCTATCAACAGAGTACACATGTAATTTTTATATATATTAAAAACTCTTTACTTCTGCTTTCAAATGAGACCAAGCACATGCTTTTTGCAGCAGTACTTTTTGTGAAAAACGTCATAATATTAGGACCACAATTCAAGATTCGTCCAGAATGCTCACATTATGTATATTCTCACCTCTGCAACATCGGTAAAAAATAGTGTCACCAGTGTTCTAAATGTTCAGGAGGACCTCCTCTACTCATTTCTTGTGCTTTTTGAGTCAATATTTGTAAATTTCTTGATTAATCAAGCATAAAAGCCACAGAAGTGCCAAAACTGACATTTTTAAAAAAATATAAAAAATATAAAAAAGAATATTTTAAACCATCTGAGTTATTGTGAGGCCTTTGGGGACACCAGAGCATATGCTAGTAACAAGGAACATTCAGTTTAAGCATTTTATTGCATTTTATTGCATTTTTAACATATGCATCACATTTGCTCTCATTTGCTCCTCCCCAAGGTCGCGAACTGTACAAAAACACATAAAAATTAATAAAAAAACAGAGGAAGGTCCGATTTGCGAAAGAATGGTATCACGTGATTCAGCGGTTCATGCCGCACGCGCTGACACCAAGAATGCTGCCAGTAATGTGCTCCTTCATGCCGTTTATGGTTACCCTCCCCATTGTGCCACAATGGGTGACCATTGTGCCGGGCTGTGTCAGATTGTGCCGCGGCGTCCGATCCATCTGAAATTTGGTAGGCATGCTCAGATAACACTCAGGCTAACATCCATGCAGCGAAATCGGAGCCTGGTTCGCAATTTGCTGGAATATACACCATGGTTATGCATCGGTTGAGATGCATAAATTAGGTTTGACTCGAAAAAGGAATTCCATACAAAATTTTATAGTGCATTTCGATCAGCGCGTCGAAATATGCATAATTGCGAAAAAAAATTTTGGGGAGGGCGTGTTCGTTACAGGCTGTTGAGTTTGACTCCGCATCACCACAGATGGTGCCATGAGCTCCTCTGATGATGCTGCGATCGGTTAAGATGCACACATGCCTGCAGCCCTAGCTGCCTGCTCGTCGCCACCGGCGATGGGCTGGGGCGGACTGCCAAACGATTAAGCCTCGCTTCTATGCCATTTCTCCAGATTTTTTTGACATTTTTCAAATATGCATCTATTTTGATGCTCGCGAGGATTTTTCATTTGTGAGCTGCATGCAAATCACCAGCATCTCAGACGATGCTTTTGACTTAGGCTTTCTGTGACACACCAGCCTTTCCAGTTTCCTTCAAGGAGAATTTTCAGCACACCAACTGTCCCTTCCACTATGTCTGAATGTGCAGACTAGTTGTCTAGTCTTTATTCAGCTGGTGAGATGCACGGGAGGAATTGCAAATCTGGAATGTTTGTGCAGTCCGCCTCCATCTCTCTTCCTGCTTTTCCTTTAGGCTCTCAAAATGTGGCTCAGAGACAGTCGTGTCATTAAAATTTCTCTCTGATAGCTTATTTTCTCAGTTACTATATCAGAAATGTTGAGTCCAGCTTTTTTTAGTATGGAGCATATCAGTAATAAGGGTGCATTACCTCGTCTGACCAGTAGGGGGAGCAAATATTCACAAAATTTCACTCTAGAGATAAACATGAAATGAAATATCTTCAGGCCCATCATGACCCCTGAGAAGAGAACACACAGGCAATTTATTCCTTTATGAATTACCTGCCAAAATTACTTAATTTATAATTAATGGGCCCTAACATATCTGCATAAAAAAATTAAACCCACATCACACTTTGATTTTTACCAAACTAGCTGTTCCAGTATTGGAGGGATAGGGATGGAGAAGTTGTCAGTCAGATAATCATTAGTGGTGGGATCATGTGGAACGTCAGGTACATTATGCACCGTTGTCCCTGTTATTTATATATATATATATATATATATATATATTCACAAAATTTCACTCTAGAGATAAACATGAAATGAAATATCTTCAGGCCCATCCTGACCCCTGAGAAGAGAACACACAGGCAATTTATTCCTTTATGAATTACCTGCCAAAATTACTTAATTTATAATTAATGGGCCCTAACATATCTGCATAAAAAAATTAAACCCACATCACACTTTGATTTTTACCAAACTAGCTGTTCCAGTATTGGAGGGATAGGGATGGAGAAGTTGTCAGTCAGATAATCATTAGTGGTGGGATCATGTGGAACGTCAGGTACATTATGCAACGTTGTCCCTGTTATTTATATATATATATATATATATATATATATATAAATAACCGTCGGTTAAATTAACCGACGGTTAAGTCATATTAACCGTCGGGTCACTGTCTGTGACATTGCAAATCGGTACATTGCTAAAATAAATGTAAATGGCCCTCTCAGCCTAAGTCTTTGACTTCTGGATATACATGCATTCTTTGAAATTACCACCGTGTGGCACTGCAGACTACAATAGCTCACAAGGCATAAACTACCTATCCCCCAGCAAACTTGGAAGGCAGAGACATTACATTGGTCTAGCTGTGGCTAGGGCTTTTGTTTTCTTGATGGCTGCTTAACACCTCTGTGAGGCACACATACAGACACCCATCCCCAGCAGATTGTGAATGCATACACAGTGAGTAACTTAAAGGGATCTATTTAACAATTTGGCATTTACCATTTTTTTTTATAAACAAATAATTTGATGGAATTATGTTTTGCAGTTGCACAGTATCCCTTCGAAGACTACAATCCTCCACAGCTAGAGCTTATTAAACCTTTCTGTGAAGATCTTGACCAGTGGCTGAGTGAAGATGACAATCATGTAGCAGCAATTCACTACAAAGCTGGAAAAGGACACACTGGTGTAATGATACGTGCTTACTTACTACACAGAGGTAAATTTTTAAAAGCACAAGAAGCACTAGACTTCTACGGTGAAGTAAGAACCAGAGACAAGAAGGTTACTAGCAATTTTAAGTCTCCATCCATGTTGGTGGACCAGGCGGCCAGGGCCAGAGACAAAAAATAACCATGCAGGACTCTGTCGAGGCCTTTTGGTCAAGATGTTAAATTATGATCTTCCATATTAATCAAGAGGTTGTATAACTCATATAATTACACCTCCAATATATTGTGTCAAATTAGAGTCACCATATGCTTCTTTCTTTCAATTATAAGCTACGGCCAGGTGCTGAGGAAAAAAAAAGTTTAAAATACTGATTATAAACCCAGTGGTTTTAGAGCAATGCAACAAAATATTAGGATATTCTCCTCTTGCTGCCAGGGCTTTTGTTTGATTGCTGGCAGTTTCACACCTCTGTTATGCACACAGACAGTTACCCATTCCCCAGCAGGCTGCGAAAGGCAGATATCACACCTAGGACCATTTAGGGAATAAAAGGCCTTAAGTTTTATAAGTTTAAGTTTAAAGTTTTCTTAAGGCTATAAAGCCAAAGTGTGCATCAAATTAAAGGACAATATTTGTGGTCCACAAAGAGACCAGACAAATGTCTATAGCCCCAGCAGTCAGAATCACGCAGAGAGAAAACTCTGGAACTGTGGGGAAGAAATTGAGCACAATGCACAAATACATTACAGGAGCCATGATGTATTTAATTGATGACTGTGATTTTCTTGTGATTTTTGATAAATTAAATGTTTGCTCATTCGAATGTCTGCACTATCAACTAATAGGGAATTCTTTTTGAAATTCTGAAAATAAAATACTTGAGTATCTTCATACAGACACACACACACATATACATCTATAACACAATTAACATTTACCAGTGACCTACAATATAGCCTTGATATATACACACACACACATACAGACACCCATCCCCAGCAGGCTGCGAATGCATATACAGTGAGGACTCTGACACTAAGTGCTTGTGATGTGTGGCTGACCTGCAGGTCACATAGATATTTGTTACTTTATAAA
Organism: Brienomyrus brachyistius; assembly: GCF_023856365.1. NCBI lineage: Eukaryota > Metazoa > Chordata > Actinopteri > Osteoglossiformes > Mormyridae > Brienomyrus > Brienomyrus brachyistius. The sequence continues at coordinate 110,188 of NW_026042493.1, read as the reverse complement.
ATAATAATAATAAAAACCCATATATACTAACATGTCCTCACTAAATCTCGCTCCAAGCTAGCGGGAGCTGTGAGCAAATGAAATGGATATGTCCTCTTTGTTTCTGAAAAGCAGCACTATGCTCTTATGCAGCTAGGAATAAGGATGAGCCAAGTGGCCTAACAGTATGCAAAAGATAAAAATGCAGCTAAGGGAAAATATTAATGCATAATCGTATGGTCCGAGATCATTTATATATATGTACCCACTCCTGACATGGAGCTATATACAAAATACCTGTGTGATACTTAATCACACCAAGGACCATTTAGGCAATAAAAGGCCTCAAGTTTTACCAGTGCGACCCACAGGTCATTTACACAAACAGTTAACATTAGCATCTGAGATGAGGGGACACAGACTTTGGAAGGGCATGACAGCCAGAGTCAGTTCTGTTTGCACTCCTACCTGAGGCTATAAAGTCAAAGTGTGCATCAAATTAAAGGACAATATTTGTGGTCCACAAAGAGACCGGACAAATGTCTATAGCCCCAGCAGTCATAGAGCAACCCTCAAAAATATTAGGAGCATTATAGACTTTATGACAGTGATCTGTACAGGAGAGGCAGCCTGGGAAATGGCTACCACATCTAAGGAAGGCGGCAGGCATGGAAATTACCCACAGCTGATATGGGGACATTGGCCCTTCGATCATCGGATTAAATTATGATCTTCCATATTAATCTAGAGATTGGAAAAACTTGTATAATTACAGCTAATATTCATCTCGTGACTATCCAGCAGAAATCACTGCAAGAATGCACTTATAGAAATTTATTCACTAGGCATCTCAGTATCTTCCCCTCAGTTTAAATGCATTCTTGTCCCCCAACAGACTGGGAAGGCAGCTATCAGACAGCTGCAGCAGAGGTGTTAAGTGGGCACTTAGTCAAACAATACAAATGGCTTGCTCTTCCACAGACCAATGGCTGACTAGAATCACGCAGAGAGAAAACTCTGGAACAGTGGGGAAGAAATTGAACACAATGCACAAATACATTACAGGAGCCATGATGTATTTAATTGATGACTGTGATTTTCTTGTGATTTTTGATAAATTAAATGTTTGCTCATTCGAATGTCTGCACTATCAACTAATAGGGAATTCTTTTTGAAATTCTGAAAATAAAATACTTGAGTATCTTCATACAGACACACACACACATATACATCTATAACACAATTAACATTTACCAGTGATCTACAATATAGCCTTGATATATACACACACACACATACAGACACCCATCCCCAGCAGGCTGCGAATGCATATACAGTGAGGACTCTGACACTAAGTGCTTGTGATGTGTGGCTGACCTGCAGGTCACATAGATATTTGTTACTTTATAAAATAATAATAATAAAAACCCATATATACTAACATGTCCTCACTAAATCTCGCTCCAAGCTAGCGGGAGCTGTGAGCAAATGAAATGGATATGTCCTCTTTGTTTCTGAAAAGCAGCACTATGCTCTTATGCAGCTAGGAATAAGGATGAGCCAAGTGGCCTAACAGTATGCAAAAGATAAAAATGCAGCTAAGGGAAAATATAAATGCATAATCGTATGGTCCGAGATCATTTATATATATGTACCCACTCCTGACATGGAGCTATATACAAAATACCTGTGTGATACTTAATCACACCAAGGACCATTTAGGCAATAAAAGGCCTCAAGTTTTACCAGTGCGACCCACAGGTCATTTACACAAACAGTTAACATTAGCATCTGAGATGAGGGGACACAGACTTTGGAAGGGCATGACAGCCAGAGTCAGTTCTGTTTGCACTCCTACCTGAGGCTATAAAGTCAAAGTGTGCATCAAATTAAAGGACAATATTTGTGGTCCACAAAGAGACCGGACAAATGTCTATAGCCCCAGCAGTCATAAAGCAACCCTCAAAAATATTAGGAGCATTATAGACTTTATGACAGTGATCTGTACAGGAGAGGCAGCCTGGGAAATGGCTACCACATCTAAGGAAGGCGGCAGGCATGGAAATTACCCACAGCTGATATGGGGACATTGGCCCTTCGATCATCGGATTAAATTATGATCTTCCATATTAATCTAGAGATTGGAAAAACTTGTATAATTACAGCTCATATTCATCTCGTGACTATCCAGCAGAAATCACTGCAAGAATGCACTTATAGAAATTTATTCACTAGGCATCTCAGTATCTTCCCCTCAGTTTAAATGCATTCTTGTCCCCCAACAGACTGGGAAGGCAGCTATCAGACAGCTGCAGCAGAGGTGTTAAGTGGGCACTTAGTCAAACAGTACAAATGGCTTGCTCTTCCACAGAGCAAAGGCTGACTAGAATCACGCAGAGAGAAAACTCTGGAACAGTGGGGAAGAAATTGAACACAATGCACAAATACATTACAGGAGCCATGATGTATTTAATTGATGACTGTGATTTTCTTGAGATTTTTGATAAATTAAATGTTTGCTCATTCGAATGTCTGCCCTATCAACTAATAGGGAATTCTTTTTGAAATTCTGAAAATAAAATACCTGAGTATCTTCATAGAGACACACATATATATCTATAACATAATTAACATTTACCAGTGACCTACAATATAGCCTTGATATATACACACACACACACACACACACATACAGACACCCATCCCCAGCAGGCTGCGAATGCAAACACAGTGAGGACCCTGACACTAAGTGCTTGTGATGTGTGGCTGACCTGCAGGTCACATAGATATTTGTTACTTTATAAAATAATAATAATAAAAACCCATATATACTAACATGTCCTCACTAAATCTCGCTCCAAGCTAGCGGGAGCTGTGAGCAAATGAAATGGATATGTCCTCTTTGTTTCTGAAAAGCAGCACTATGCTCTTATGCAGCTAGGAATAAGGATGAGCCAAGTGGCCTAACAGTATGCAAAAGATAAAAATGCAGCTAAGGGAAAATATAAATGCATAATCGTATGGTCCGAGATCATTTATATATATGTACCCACTCCTGACATGGAGCTATATACAAAATACCTGTGTGATACTTAATCACACCAAGGACCATTTAGGCAATAAAAGGCCTCAAGTTTTACCAGTGCGACCCACAGGTCATTTACACAAACAGTTAACATCAGCATCTGAGATGAGGGGACACAGACTTTGGAAGGGCATGACAGCCAGAGTCAGTTCTGTTTGCACTCCTACCTGAGGCTATAAAGTCAAAGTGTGCATCAAATTAAAGGACAATATTTGTGGTCCACAAAGAGACCGGACAAATGTCTATAGCCCCAGCAGTCATAGAGCAACCCTCAAAAATATTAGGAGCATTATAGACTTTATGACAGTGATCTGTACAGGAGAGGCAGCCTGGGAAATGGCTACCACATCTAAGGAAGGCGGCAGGCATGGAAATTACCCACAGCTGATATGGGGACATTGGCCCTTCGATCATCGGATTAAATTATGATCTTCCATATTAATCTAGAGATTGGAAAAACTTGTATAATTACAGCTCATATTCATCTCATGACTATCCAGCAGAAATCACTGCAAGAATGCACTTATAGAAATTTATTCACTAGGCATCTCAGTATCTTCCCCTAAGTTTAAATGCATTCTTGTCCCCCAACAGACTAGGAAGGCAGCTATCAGACAGCTGCAGCAGAGGTGTTAAGTGGGCACTTAGTCAAACAATACAAGTGGCTTGCTCTTCCACAGACCAATGGCTGACTGGAATCACGCAGAGAGAAAACTCTATAGAACTGTGGGGAAGAAATTGAGCACAATGCACAAATACATTACAGGAGCCATGATGTATTTAGTTGATGACTGTGATTTTCTTGTGATTTTGATAAATTATTTTATTTTGATATGCGGGGCATGGCGGTAGCTTCCTCTGACTGACACATAAGAAAGCAATGTGTCCCTCACAGTGACACTGGGGGTGGGGTGTGTGGGGCTACGGGAGGCAGGGGTGTGGGACGCAGTCAGAATGGTATATTAATTAAGAGGAGACATGCATATGTAAAGTCACTCTGCCTCTGCTTCCAGCGAGACCAGAGCTCCAGATTCTGTTGAAGATTTTACCTTTTGTTGAACAGCGTCTCAAGAATGCCTTCCAAGTCGTAAGTTATGGTGAATTTATTATTGCATTTGAATCTGGAGAAATTGTGGATGAACTTGTTCTACTTTACTGACACTGTGCAAAAGTCTCTGTCCACTGACTGCTATTGTTAAAACTTAAATTGCATCCATTACACAACTAAAAGTATTTTTTGAAGCAACTTAGTTTAAATATAAGTGTAGAATATTATTTTGTCATTTGCTGTGTTCACAAATGGTTTATATTGCTGTATATATGTTGATGATGACTGAAATGTGTATTTATTCAACTAAAAGTAATGTATCAAATATAATCTTAATTCATGACTTTTTTATTTTTCTTTTTATCCCCAGTGCTTCCAGGAAGCATTTCCTGCTCTGCCCCGTGTGCAAGAAGACACAAGCAAACCTCTCAGTGCATCTGACTAAAGTGTGCATGAAGAGGTGTTCAAAAGAGGCTATCCAGGAAGTTATGCAGAAGGAAAAGCAGGATTCCTTTGAACTTCTGCAGTGGGGCAGGGACTTCAGCTACAGCCTCCTGCAGGAGATTTTTAATGACACTAATCCAATGAGCAGGTTGGTGGGAAAACTCTTTGATTTTTGATAAATTAAATGTTTGCTCATTCGAATGTCTGCACTATCAACTAATAGGGAATTCTTTTTGAAATTCTGAAAATAAAATACCTGAGTATCTTCATAGAGACACACATATACATCTATAACACAATTAACATTTACCAGTGATCTACAATATAGCCTTGATATATACACACACACACATACAGACACCCATCCCCAGCAGGCTGCGGATGCATACACAGTGAGGACTCTGACACTAAGTGCTTGTGATGTGTGGCTGACCTGCAGGTCACATAGATATTTGTTACTTTATAAAATAATAATAATAAAAACCCATATATACTAACATGTCCTCACTAAATCTCGCTCCAAGCTAGCGGGAGCTGTGAGCAAATGAAATGGATATGTCCTCTTTGTTTCTGAAAAGCAGCACTATGCTCTTATGCAGCTAGGAATAAGGATGAGCCAAGTGGCCTAACAGTATGCAAAAGATAAAAATGCAGCTAAGGGAAAATATAAATGCATAATCGTATGGTCCGAGATCATTTATATATATGTACCCACTCCTGACATGGAGCTATATACAAAATACCTGTGTGATACTTAATCACACCAAGGACCATTTAGGCAATAAAAGGCCTCAAGTTTTACCAGTGCGACCCACAGGTCATTTACACAAACAGTTAACATCAGCATCTGAGATGAGGGGACACAGACTTTGGAAGGGCATGACAGCCAGAGTCAGTTCTGTTTGCACTCCTACCTGAGGCTATAAAGTCAAAGTGTGCATCAAATTAAAGGACAATATTTGTGGTCCACAAAGGGACCGGACAAATGTCTATTGCCCCAGCAGTCATAGAGCAACCCTCAAAAATATTAGGAGCATTATAGACTTTATGACAGTGATCTGTACAGGAGAGGCAGCCTGGGAAATGGCTACCACATCTAAGGAAGGCGGCAGGCATGGAAATTACCCACAGCTGATATGGGGACATTGGCCCTTCGATCATCGGATTAAATTATGATCTTCCATATTAATCTAGAGATTGGAAAAACTTGTATAATTACAGCTCATATTCATCTCGTGACTATCCAGCAGAAATCACTGCAAGAATGCACTTATAGAAATTTATTCACTAGGCATCTCAGTATCTTCCCCTCAGTTTAAATGCATTCTTGTCCCCCAACAGACTGGGAAGGCAGCTATCAGACAGCTGCAGCAGAGGTGTTAAGTGGGCACTTAGTCAAACAATACAAGTGGCTTGCTCTTCCACAGACCAATGGCTGACTAGAATCACGCAGAGAGAAAACTCTATGGAACTGTGGGGAAGAAATTGAGCACAATGCACAAATACATTACAGGAGCCATGATGTATTTAGTTGATGACTGTGATTTTCTTGTGATTTTGATAAATTATTTTAATTTGATATGCGGGGCATGGCGGTAGCTTCCTCTGACTGACACATAAGAAAGCAATGTGTCCCTCACAGTGACACTGGGGGTGGGGTGTGTGGGGCTACGGGAGGCAGGGGTGTGGGACGCAGTCAGAATGGTATATTAATTAAGAGGAGACATGCATATGTAAAGTCACTCTGCCTCTGCTTCCAGCGAGACCAGAGCTCCAGATTCTGTTGAAGATTTTACCTTTTGTTGAACAGCGTCTCAAGAATGCCTTCCAAGTCGTAAGTTATGGTGAATTTATTATTGCATTTGAATCTGGAGAAATTGTGGATGAACTTGTTCTACTTTACTGACACTGTGCAAAAGTCTCTGTCCACTGACTGCTATTGTTAAAACTTAAATTGCATCCATTACACAACTAAAAGTATTTTTTGAAGCAACTTAGTTTAAATATAAGTGTAGAATATTATTTTGTCATTTGCTGTGTTCACAAATGGTTTATATTGCTGTATATATGTCGATGATGACTGAAATGTGTATTTATTCAACTAAAAGTAATGTATCAAATATAATCTTAATTCATGACTTTTTTATTTTTCTTTTTATCCCCAGTGCTTCCAGGAAGCATTTCCTGCTCTGCCCCGTGTGCAAGAAGACACAAGCAAACCTCTCAGTGCATCTGACTAAAGTGTGCATGAAGAGGTGTTCAAAAGAGGCTATCCAGGAAGTTATGCAGAAGGAAAAGCAGGATTCCTTTGAACTTCTGCAGTGGGGCAGGGACTTCAGCTACAGCCTCCTGCAGGAGATTTTTAATGACACTAATCCAATGAGCAGGTTGGTGGGAAAACTCTTTGATTTTTGATAAATTAAATGTTTGCTCATTCGAATGTCTGCACTATCAACTAATAGGGAATTCTTTTTGAAATTCTGAAAATAAAATACCTGAGTATCTTCATAGAGACACACATATACATCTATAACACAATTAACATTTACCAGTGATCTACAATATAGCCTTGATATATACACACACACACATACAGACACCCATCCCCAGCAGGCTGCGGATGCATACACAGTGAGGACTCTGACACTAAGTGCTTGTGATGTGTGGCTGACCTGCAGGTCACATAGATATTTGTTACTTTATAAAATAATAATAATAAAAACCCATATATACTAACATGTCCTCACTAAATCTCGCTCCAAGCTAGCGGGAGCTGTGAGCAAATGAAATGGATATGTCCTCTTTGTTTCTGAAAAGCAGCACTATGCTCTTATGCAGCTAGGAATAAGGATGAGCCAAGTGGCCTAACAGTATGCAAAAGATAAAAATGCAGCTAAGGGAAAATATAAATGCATAATCGTATGGTCCGAGATCATTTATATATATGTACCCACTCCTGACATGGAGCTATATACAAAATACCTGTGTGATACTTAATCACACCAAGAACCATTTAGGCAATAAAAGGCCTCAAGTTTTACCAGTGCGACCCACAGGTCATTTACACAAACAGTTAACATCAGCATCTGAGATGAGGGGACACAGACTTTGGAAGGGCATGACAGCCAGAGTCAGTTCTGTTTGCACTCCTACCTGAGGCTATAAAGTCAAAGTGTGCATCAAATTAAAGGACAATATTTGTGGTCCACAAAGGGACCGGACAAATGTCTATTGCCCCAGCAGTCATAGAGCAACCCTCAAAAATATTAGGAGCATTATAGACTTTATGACAGTGATCTGTACAGGAGAGGCAGCCTGGGAAATGGCTACCACATCTAAGGAAGGCGGCAGGCATGGAAATTACCCACAGCTAATATGGGGACATTGGCCCTTCGATCATCGGATTAAATTATGATCTTCCATATTAATCTAGAGATTGGAAAAACTTGTATAATTACAGCTCATATTCATCTCGTGACTATCCAGCAGAAATCACTGCAAGAATGCACTTATAGAAATTTATTCACTAGGCATCTCAGTATCTTCCCCTCAGTTTAAATGCATTCTTGTCCCCCAACAGACTGGGAAGGCAGCTATCAGACAGCTGCAGCAGAGGTGTTAAGTGGGCACTTAGTCAAACAATACAAGTGGCTTGCTCTTCCACAGACCAATGGCTGACTGGAATCACGCAGAGAGAAAACTCTATGGAACTGTGGGGAAGAAATTGAGCACAATGCACAAATACATTACAGGAGCCATGATGTATTTAGTTGATGACTGTGATTTTCTTGTGATTTTGATAAATTATTTTATTTTGATATGCGGGGCATGGCGGTAGCTTCCTCTGACTGACACATAAGAAAGCAATGTGTCCCTCACAGTGACACTGGGGGTGGGGTGTGTGGGGCTACGGGAGGCAGGGGTGTGGGACGCAGTCAGAATGGTATATTAATTAAGAGGAGACATGCATATGTAAAGTCACTCTGCCTCTGCTTCCAGCGAGACCAGAGCTCCAGATTCTGTTGAAGATTTTACCTTTTGTTGAACAGCGTCTCAAGAATGCCTTCCAAGTCGTAAGTTATGGTGAATTTATTATTGCATTTGAATCTGGAGAAATTGTGGATGAACTTGTTCTACTTTACTGACACTGTGCAAAAGTCTCTGTCCACTGACTGCTATTGTTAAAACTTAAATTGCATCCATTACACAACTAAAAGTATTTTTTGAAGCAACTTAGTTTAAATATAAGTGTAGAATATTATTTTGTCATTTGCTGTGTTCACAAATGGTTTATATTGCTGTATATATGTCGATGATGACTGAAATGTGTATTTATTCAACTAAAAGTAATGTATCAAATATAATCTTAATTCATGACTTTTTTATTTTTCTTTTTATCCCCAGTGCTTCCAGGAAGCATTTCCTGCTCTGCCCCGTGTGCAAGAAGACACAAGCAAACCTCTCAGTGCATCTGACTAAAGTGTGCATGAAGAGGTGTTCAAAAGAGGCTATCCAGGAAGTTATGCAGAAGGAAAAGCAGGATTCCTTTGAACTTCTGCAGTGGGGCAGGGACTTCAGCTACAGCCTCCTGCAGGAGATTTTTAATGACACTAATCCAATGAGCAGGTTGGTGGGAAAACTCTTTAGCCTTTTTTACACATCTCACGTCTTTCTTCTGTATGACATTTACTAACAGTTTTTTTATTTACTTTATTCATTTGAAAGGTTGGTCCAGGAGCTGGAGCGTCGGCACATGGTGGTGATTGACAACCCCTCCCCAGCATGATGTATATAATTGAAGACTGTGATTTTCTTGTTAATTTAATAAATTAAATGTTTGCTCATTCGAATGTCTGCCTTATTAATTAATGGGTAATCAGGGTTCGATTGAGAAGAGGGAGCCTGAGAATCAGCTAGCACATCCAAGGAAGGCAGCAGGCGCACAAATTACAAACTCCTGACACAGGGAGGTAGTGACAAAAAATAACCATGCAGGACTCTGTCGAGGCCTTTTGGTCAAGATGTTAAATTATGATCTTCCATATTAATCTAGAGGTTGTATAACTGATATAATTACACCTCCAATATATTGTGTCAAATTAGAGTCACCATATGCTTCTTTCTTTCAATTATAAGCTACGGCCAGGTGCTGAGGAAAAAAAAAAAGTTTAAAATACTGATTATAAACCCAGTGGTTTTAGAGCAATGCAACAAAATATTAGGATATTCTCCTCTTGCTGCCAGGGCTTTTGTTTGATTGCTGGCAGTTTCACACCTCTGTTATGCACACAGACAGTTACCCATCCCCCAGCATGCTGCGAAAGCCAGACATCACACCTTGGTCCCAATAGATTAAAGTCCCAAAGCTGACTAGCCACTGCCGGACCTCCAGCCCAGGTAGAGGGGAGCCTGAACGGCCAGGACGGGTGGGCCCTCCTGATGTTGGGCCAGCTGAGGGGTGAGTCAGTGTGGTAGGCAAAGGGACGCATATGGCTCTGCGGAAACAGGTCCCTACCCAGTCCCAGCAGACTGGGAAAGACAGATTCAAACCAATGTCTGGCATGCAGATCACATATGTTTCACCACAAATAAAATGAATACAATATTTGTAGGGTTTAAAAAACATGATGACTAATAGGACCATTTAGGGAATAAAAGGCCTCAAGTTTTACCAGTGCGACCCACAGGTCATTTACGCAGGCTGTTAACATCAGCATCTGAGATGAGGGGACACAGACTTTGGAAAGGCATGACAGTCAGTTCAGAAGCCTGAAACAGATGCCTGAAAGGAATCATGCTTTCATTTTACAGTTTGCAAGGGAATTAGCAAGATATCTATAGTAAAATCACAGACTTCAAAGCAATGTATTCAGTAAAAATAGCTCAACTGGTCAGGCCTGATCTGCAGCAGCATCAAAGATAATAGAAAATATACACAGGCAAATAACGCTGAAAACCTACAATATTTGCGGAGTTTAAAAAAAACATGATGACTAATAGGACCATTTAGGGAATAAAAGTCCTCAAGTTTTACCAGTGCGACCCACAGGTCATTTACGCAGGCTGTTAACATCAGCATCTGAGATGAGGGGACACAGACTTTGGAAAGGCATGACAGTCAGTTCAGAATCCTGAAACAGATGCCTGAAAGGAATCATGCTTTCATTTTACAGTTTGCAAGGGAATTAGCAAGATATCCATAGTAAAATCACAGACTTCAAAGCAATGTATTCAGTAAAAATAGCTCAACTGGTCAGGCCTGATCTGCAGCAGCATCAAAGATAATAGAAAATATACACAGGCAAATAACGCTGAAAACCTACAATATTTGCGGAGTTTAAAAAAAACATGATGACTAATAGGACCATTTAGGGAATAAAAGTCCTCAAGTTTTACCAGTGCGACCCACAGGTCATTTACGCAGGCTGTTAACATCAGCATCTGAGATGAGGGGACACAGACTTTGGAAAGGCATGACAGTCAGTTCAGAATCCTGAAACAGATGCCTGAAAGGAATCATGCTTTCATTTTACAGTTTGCAAGGGAATTAGCAAGATATCCATAGTAAAATCACAGACTTCAAAGCAATGTATTCAGTAAAAATAGCTCAACTGGTCAGGCCTGATCTGCAGCAGCATCAAAGATAATAGAAAATATACACAGGCAAATAACGCTGAAAACCTACAATATTTGCGGAGTTTAAAAAAAACATGATGACTAATAGGACCATTTAGGGAATAAAAGGCCTCAAGTTTAACCAGTGCGACCCACAGGTCATTTACGAAGGCTGTTAACATCAGCATCTGAGATGAGGGGACACAGACTTTGGAAGGGCATGTGTGTCTGTGTGTGTGTTAATTCTTGAGGCCTTTTATTCCCTAAATGGTCCTATTAGTAGTGACCTAAATATTTCTCTTAAATGTCATTAATCCAAAACATTGAGCACTGAACAATGGAGATGATCACTGGAATTCAACTGAAAGTCACTAATAAGGAGAATTTACCATAATGCAAAAATTTTTTATCCAACTATTTAGTTGCAAATTCCTCAGCCTGTGAGTCATCAGCATTGCAATCAGGCAGGTCATTCACTTATGCAGGGAAGATCATCATCTGAGATTAGGGGACACATACCTGGGATGGCCTTACCAGCCCAGGGCTATTGTTTCCTTAATGGCTGTTTTGCATCTCTGTGACGCACATGCAGGGAAATCCAAAGCACATGACAAACTCAGACACACTGACCGCCTGCTCAAGGAATAGTACTTTTATTTTACAGTTTGCAAGGGAATTAGCAAGATAAAAATAGCATTATATATATTGCATTTATATATATGCAGGTCACATATGTCTCTCCACCAGACCTCTATCTTTTATGTTTTTAGTGATTTTTATTTTTTAGTGATTAATTGTCATACCACTTACCTCAGTGGTGCTCAAAATCACATTTAAAATTTAATTCCCTTATATGTGTCTGTGTGTGTGTCTATGTGTGTGTGTGTGTGTGTGTGTGTCTCCACCAGACTTCTATCTTAAATATATCAGTCACATTTTGAATTTTTTTAAATAAAAACAAACACACACAAACACTTTAAAAAAAAACATGATGACTAATAGGACCATTTAGGGAATAAAAGGCCTCAAGTTTAACCAGTGCGACCCACAGGTCATTTACGAAGGCTGTTAACATCAGCATCTGAGATGAGGGGACACAGACTTTGGAAGGGCATGTGTGTCTGTGTGTGTGTTAATTCTTGAGGCCTTTTATTCCCTAAATGGTCCTATTAGTAGTGACCTAAATATTTCTCTTAAATGTCATTAATCCAAAACATTGAGCACTGAACAATGGAGATGATCACTGGAATTCAACTGAAAGTCACTAATAAGGAGAATTTACCATAATGCAAAAATTTTTTATCCAACTATTTAGTTGCAAATTCCTCAGCCTGTGAGTCATCAGCATTGCAATCAGGCAGGTCATTCACTTATGCAGGGAAGATCATCATCTGAGATTAGGGGACACATACCTGGGATGGCCTTACCAGCCCAGGGCTATTGTTTCCTTAATGGCTGTTTTGCATCTCTGTGACGCACATGCAGGGAAATCCAAAGCACATGACAAACTCAGACAC
>NW_026042493.1:87500-92500 GCF_023856365.1 Brienomyrus brachyistius | reverse complement strand
ATAGTGCAATCCAAGAAGTAGGGACAACTTTCAGGCCTGTCCTCACCCCATAGAATTGGTCACACTAGAGAATCATACTTCTAATTAAAAGTCAGGGTCTGCCCTTTAAAATGAACCCAAAAATGTATTTATTTAAGCAGAGCTTTTGATAAAAAACCCTAAAATGTTTGGGCTAGTTTTCAGGTTTCAGCAATACTGCCATCCAAAAAGTAGGAACAACTTTCAGGCCTGTCCTCACCCTACAGAACTGATAACACTAGAAAATCATACCTCTAATTAAAGTACAGGGTCTGCCCTTTAAAATGAACCCCAAAATGTATTTATTTAAGCAGAGGTTTTGATGAAAAACCCTAAAATGTTTGGGCTAGTTTTCAGGTTTCAGCAATACTGCCATCCAAAAAGTAGGAACAACTTTCAGGCCTGTCCTGACCATATAGAACTGATAACACTAGAAAGTTATATCTCTAATTAAAGTACAGGGTCTGCCCTTTAAAATGAACCCAAAAACATATTTATTTAAGCAGAGCTTTTGATAAAAAACCCTAAAATGTTTGGGCTAGTTTTCAGGTTTCAGCAATACTGCCATCCAAAAAGTAGGAACAACTTTCAGGCCTGTCCTCACCCTACAGAACTGATAACACTAGAAAATCATACCTCAAATTAAAGGACAGGGTCTGACCTTTAAATTGAACCCAAAAATGTATTTATTTAAGCAGAGCTTTTGATAAAAAACCCTAAAATGTGTGGGCTAGTTTTCAGCAATAGTGCAATCCAAGAAGTAGGGACAACTTTCAGGCCTGTCCTCACCCCATAGAATTGGTCACACTAGAGAATCATACTTCTAATTAAAAGTCAGGGTCTGCCCTTTAAAATGAACCCAAAAATGTATTTATTTAAGCAGAGCTTTTGATAAAAAACCCTAAAATGTTTGGGCTAGTTTTCAGGTTTCAGCAATACTGCCATCCAAAAAGTAGGAACAACTTTCAGGCCTGTCCTGACCATACAGAACTGATAACACTAGAAAATCATACCTCAAATTAAAGGACAGGGTCTGACCTTTAAAATTAACCCAAAAATGTATTTATTTAAGCAGAGGTTTTGATGAAAAACCCTAAAATGTTTGGGCTAGTTTTCAGGTTTCAGCAATACTGCCATCCAAGAAAGTAGGGACAACTTTCAGGCCTGTCCTCATCCCATAGAATTGGTCACACTAGAGAATCATACCTCTAATTAAAAGTCAGGGTCTGACCTTTAAAATGAACCCAAAAATGTATTTATTTAAGCAGAGGTTTTGATGAAAAACCCTAAAATGTTTGGGCTAGTTTTCAGGTTTCAGCAATACTGCCATCCAAAAAGTAGGAACAACTTTCATGCCTGTCCTGACCATACAGAACTGATAACACTAGAAAGTTATATCTCTAATTAAAGTACAGGGTCTGACCTTTAAAATGAACCCAAAAATGTATTTATTTAAGCAGAGGTTTTGATAAAAAACCCTAAAATGTTTGGGCTAGTTTTCAGGTTTCAGCAATACTGCCATCCAAAAAGTAGGAACAACTTTCAGGCCTTTCATCATCCCATAGAATTGGTCACACTAGAAAGTTATATCTCTAATTAAAGTACAGGGTCTGCCCTTTAAAATGAACCCAAAAACATATTTATTTAAGCAGAGCTTTTGATAAAAAACCCTAAAATGTTTGGGCTAGTTTTCAGGTTTCAGCAATACTGCCATCCAAAAAGTAGGAACAACTTTCATGCCTGTCCTGACCATACAGAACTGATAACACTAGAAAGTTATATCTCTAATTAAAGTACAGGGTCTGACCTTTAAAATGAACCCAAAAATGTATTTATTTAAGCAGAGGTTTTGATAAAAAACCCTAAAATGTTTGGGCTAGTTTTCAGGTTTCAGCAATACTGCCATCCAAAAAGTATGAACAACTTTCAGGCCTGTCCTCACCCAACAGAACTGATAACACTAGAAAATCATACCTCTAATTAAAGTACAGGGTCTGCCCTTTAAAATGAACCCCAAAATGTATTTATTTATGCAGAGCTTTTGATGAAAAACCCTAAAATGTTTGGGCTAGTTTTCAGGTTTCAGCAATACTGCCATCCAAAAAGTAGGAACAACTTTCAGGCCTGTCCTGACCATATAGAACTGATAACACTAGAAAGTTATATCTCTAATTAAAGTACAGGGTCTGCCCTTTAAAATGAACCCAAAAACATATTTATTTAAGCAGAGCTTTTGATAAAAAACCCTAAAATGTTTGGGCTAGTTTTCAGGTTTCAGCAATACTGCCATCCAAAAAGTAGGAACAACTTTCAGGCCTGTCCTCACCCTACAGAACTGATAACACTAGAAAATCATACCTCAAATTAAAGGACAGGGTCTGACCTTTAAATTGAACCCAAAAATGTATTTATTTAAGCAGAGCTTTTGATAAAAAACCCTAAAATGTGTGGGCTAGTTTTCAGCAATAGTGCAATCCAAGAAGTAGGGACAACTTTCAGGCCTGTCCTCACCCCATAGAATTGGTCACACTAGAGAATCATACTTCTAATTAAAAGTCAGGGTCTGCCCTTTAAAATGAACCCAAAAATGTATTTATTTAAGCAGAGCTTTTGATAAAAAACCCTAAAATGTTTGGGCTAGTTTTCAGGTTTCAGCAATACTGCCATCCAAAAAGTAGGAACAACTTTCAGGCCTGTCCTGACCATACAGAACTGATAACACTAGAAAATCATACCTCAAATTAAAGGACAGGGTCTGACCTTTAAAAGTAACCCAAAAATGTATTTATTTAAGCAGAGGTTTTGATGAAAAACCCTAAAATGTTTGGGCTAGTTTTCAGGTTTCAGCAATACTGCCATCCAAGAAAGTAGGGACAACTTTCAGGCCTGTCCTCATCCCATAGAATTGGTCACACTAGAGAATCATACCTCTAATTAAAAGTCAGGGTCTGACCTTTAAAATGAACCCAAAAATGTATTTATTTAAGCAGAGGTTTTGATGAAAAACCCTAAAATGTTTGGGCTAGTTTTCAGGTTTCAGCAATACTGCCATCCAAAAAGTAGGAACAACTTTCAGGCCTGTCCTGACCATATAGAACTGATAACACTAGAAAGTTATATCTCTAATTAAAGTACAGGGTCTGCCCTTTAAAATGAACCCAAAATCATATTTATTTAAGCAGAGCTTTTGATAAAAAACCCTAAAATGTTTGGGCTAGTTTTCAGGTTTCAGCAATACTGCCATCCAAAAAGTAGGAACAACTTTCAGGCCTGTCCTGACCATACAGAACTGATAACACTAGAAAATCATACCTCAAATTAAAGGACAGGGTCTGACCTTTAAAATGAACCCAAAAATCTATTTATTTAAGCAGAGGTTTTGATGAAAAACCCTAAAATGTTTGGGCTAGTTTTCAGGTTTCAGCAATACTGCCATCCAAGAAAGTAGGGACAACTTTCAGGCCTGTCCTCATCCCATAGAATTGGTCACACTAGAGAATCATACCTCTAATTAAAAGTCAGGGTCTGACCTTTAAAATGAACCCAAAAATG
Source organism: Brienomyrus brachyistius (assembly GCF_023856365.1). Classification (NCBI taxonomy): domain Eukaryota; kingdom Metazoa; phylum Chordata; class Actinopteri; order Osteoglossiformes; family Mormyridae; genus Brienomyrus; species Brienomyrus brachyistius. The sequence continues at coordinate 88,930 of NW_026042493.1, read as the reverse complement.
TATTTATTTAAGCAGAGGTTTTGATGAAAAACCCTAAAATGTTTGGGCTAGTTTTCAGGTTTCATCAATACTGCCATCCAAGAAAGTAGGTACAACTTTCAGGCCTGTCCTGACCATACAGAATTGGTCACACTATAAAGTCATACCTATAATTAAAGTACAGGGTCTGCCCTTTAAAATGAACCCAAAAATGTATTTATTTAAGCAGAGCTTTTGATAAAAAACCCTAAAATGTGTGGGCTAGTTTTCAGCAATAGTGCAATCCAAGAAGTAGGGACAACTTTCAGGCCTGTCCTCACCCCATAAAATTGGTCACACTAGAGAATCATACCTCTAATTAAAAGTCAGGGTCTGCCCTTTAAAATGAACCCAAAAATGTATTTATTTAAGCAGAGGTTTTGATGAAAAACCCTAAAATGTTTGGGCTAGTTTTCAGGTTTCAGCAATACTGCCATCCAAAAAGTAGGAACAACTTTCAGGCCTGTCCTCACCCTACAGAACTGATAACACTAGAAAATCATACCTCAAATTAAAGGACAGGGTCTGACCTTTAAAATGAACCCAAAAATGTATTTATTTAATCAGAGGTTTTGATGAAATACCCTAAAATGTTTGGGCTAGTTTTCAGGTTTCAGCAACACTGCCATCCAAGAAGTAGGGACAACTTTCAGGCCTTTCATCATCCCATAGAATTGGTCACACTAGAAAGTTATATCTCTAATTAAAGTACAGGGTCTGCCCTTTAAAATGAACCCAAAAACATATTTATTTAAGCAGAGCTTTTGATAAAAAACCCTAAAATGTTTGGGCTAGTTTTCAGGTTTCAGCAATACTGCCATCCAAAAAGTAGGAACAACTTTCATGCCTGTCCTGACCATACAGAACTGATAACACTAGAAAGTTATATCTCTAATTAAAGTACAGGGTCTGACCTTTAAAATGAACCCAAAAATGTATTTATTTAAGCAGAGGTTTTGATAAAAAACCCTAAAATGTTTGGGCTAGTTTTCAGGTTTCAGCAATACTGCCATCCAAAAAGTAGGAACAACTTTCAGGCCTGTCCTCACCCTACAGAACTGATAACACTAGAAAATCATACCTCTAATTAAAGTACAGGGTCTGCCCTTTAAAATGAACCCAAAAATGTATTTATTTAAGCAGAGGTTTTGATGAAAAACCCTAAAATGTTTGGGCTAGTTTTCAGGTTTCAGCAATACTGCCATCCAAAAAGTAGGAACAACTTTCAGGCCTGTCCTGACCATACAGAACTGATAACACTAGAAAATCATACCTCAAATTAAAGGACAGGGTCTGACCTTTAAAATGAACCCAAAAATGTATTTATTTAATCAGAGGTTTTGATGAAATACCCTAAAATGTTTGGGCTAGTTTTCAGGTTTCAGCAACACTGCCATCCAAGAAGTAGGGAC